>NC_047105.1:30575483-30589869 GCF_902500255.1 Thalassophryne amazonica | reverse complement strand
AAAATGTGGGAGTTTATTCAGCTGCATCGTAGTTTTTTTTTTTTCTGTGTGCTCAGACTTCCATAAAAGGCGTCACGCTGACGGCACTGCAGCAGTCAGCTCTGGTTGAAGAAATACTGGTTTTTGTTTGCTTTTTCAGAGGGTTCAGAGTAGCTTATTCTGTAGTTATAAATCCAGATTTCATGCATTTTGTTTATCTCTCTGTGTGTGTATGTGTGTGTGTGTGTGTTTGTGTTGCATTGTGGATAACTTTAAAGGACTAAATATTCGCACGTATTACACACGACACAACATCTTATTCACATTAAATGGTGGAAGGTAAGAACGGTGCATTGAAGAGCAACTAATTAGAGTGCACAGTCAGGCAATTGTGACTTTAGCCAACAAGCAGAGGAGGGCGCTCAACATTCCAGCTTTTTATTTGATCTGCATTGAGATTTGTGTGATGTTGCAAAGACAGTTAAAACAACAAATAAAAGGTGTGAGTGTGATGATCCGTGTCACCACACAAATGTGACCAATTTGTCCGCAACCTGACGGCCGTCTCGCTCTCTCTCCAAAACAACAAACCTGTTTAAATCTGACACTTCAGTCCAGTACGGAGTCGAGAACCCGTTTCAAACTACGAGGTCTGTTAGAAAAGTATCGGACCATTTTATGTTTTGCAAAAACCTGATGGATTTGAATCATGTGTGCTTGCATCAGCCAACCTTGAACCTTCGTGCGCATGTGTGAACTTTTTCACGCCTGTCGATTGTGTCATTTGCTGGTAAGCAGCCTTTGTGTGAGGACGTGTCGTCCGCTCGGTAGATTTTCATTGCAAGGAAAAAGACGGATCGACTGGAGCACCATTCAGAAGATTCAGACGGCTTTCGGTGACGATCGTATGGGCATCACACAGATTAAGGAGCGGTACAACCAGTTTAAAGACATCCGCACAACGGTGGAGAGCGAGCCGCGCTCCAGTCGGCCATCAACATGCTGAAATGACCAGATCATTTCCAAAGTGAATGCTGTGGTGATGCGGGACTGTTGTGTGACTATCCGAAAATTGAGGAAGAGGTGGACATCAGCACTTTTTCGGCACATTCCATTGTGACAGAAGATTTGGCCATGAAAAGAGTGGCGGCGAAATTCGTGCCCAAGCTGCTGACGGCGGAGCAGAAGCGCCTTTGTGTTGAAGTCTCACAGGTCATGCTGTGACATGCCCACCTCTTCCACAAATTCTCGGATAGTCACACGACTGAAAAGTCACCGAAAGCCGTCTGAATCATCCGAATGGTTTCCACCTGGCTGTCGCCCAGTTTCTGGCAAAATTTGATGCGGCGCTGCTCCAGTCGTTCCGTCTTTTTCCTTGCAGTGAAAATCCGCCGAGCGCACTACACATGTCCTCACACAAAAGCTGCTTACCAGCAAATGACGCAATCGACAGGCATGAAAAAGTTCATGCATGCGTACGAAGGTTCAAGGTTTGCTCATGCAAGCACACGTGATTCAAATCCATCAGGTTTTTGAAAAAAATAAAAAGGTCCGATACTTTTCTAACAGACCTCGTTCGTATATATATATATATATATATATATATATATATATATATATATATATATATATATATATATATATATATATATATATATATATATATATATATATATATATATATATATATATATATATATATATTAGGGGTGTCGGAAAAAATCAATTCACGTCTGAATCGCGATTCTTTTTTATTACGATTCTGAATTGATCCAAAATGTCCAAGAATCAATTTTTAAAAAGTATTTTATTAAACATTTCCTTACTTACTCGCTGCGTGTACTGTTTGTCAGGCAACAGCTTCTGTACTACAGCGTCTCTCCGGCGTGCTTCAAACATTCGTGAGCTGTAGCTTAGCATGGCGGACGAAGAGCTAATTCAGCCAGCACCATCTTTGCTGAAGGCAAATGTTTGGGCGCATTTTGGATTTTATTATTTGCTGCGTAAGAAGGAGCTTGACATGACTTATGCAGTGTGCAAAATCTGCAAAATGAAAGTCAAGTACTTCGGAAACACTTCAAATCCGCAAGCCCACATGCTACGTCATCACCTGGAGCTAAAAGGAGCAGAGCAGCGGCCGACTACTGACCAGCGCTTCACTAAACTGCCAGTCAACTCCGAACGAGCAAAGCAGATAAGTAAATTTCCATCTTTAGAATCACTTGATTAACCTTGTAAAGCTGCATTTTCTTAAACATAAACATTTTTTAAGTAGTATAACTATTTCTCAGAGCTCTTTAAATCGAAAATCGATTCTGAATGGAATCGTCACCCCAAGAATCGGAATCGAATTGAATCGTGAGTTGTTGTACGATTCACATCCCTAATATATATATATATATATATATATATATATATATATATATATATATACTGTACACTCATCGGCCACTTTATTAGGTACACCATGCTGGTACCAGGTTGGACCCCTTTTACCTTCAGAACTGCTTTAATTCTTTGTGGCATCGAGTCAACCAGGTGTTGGAAATGTTCCTCAGAGATGTTGGCCCATATTGACTTGATGGTGTCACACAGTCGCCCATTCAAACAGACTGTCCATCATCCTCTGACCTCTGATGTCAACAAGACATTTTCATCAACACAACTGCAGCTTATTGGTTATCTTCTCTTTTTTGGGCCATTCTCTGTAAACCATAGAGATGGTTGTGGGTGAAAATCCCAGTAGATCAGCGAACTGATCTTGGATAAGTGGTTGAAGATGAAGATGTGTGTATAAACTGCGCCCTCACTGGCAGTGCAGCGTCGTTACAAACAGAAAAATAGACTTGTTTTTAAATGTCTTTGGAAACATTTTGTTGTTGGTTTTCATAGCCATCAGTCGGCCCAAATCAGGTCAAAGTTCAACAGGTTTGAACTTTATCCAGAAATATTTTATTTCTTTTTCGTCATTTCTTCTCTCTTTCCTTTATTGTGTTTTGTCTATCTTTAATTCCTCCTTCCTGCCTCCTCCGTTTATCTGGATTCTTTCCTCCATCTTTCCCTTATTTGGTTCTAGCCTGCCTGTCTTCCTTCCTTCCTTCCTTCCATCTTAGATGCTGTTTATTCTCTCGTAGATGTCCGCTCAGCTGTTCTTCGTTTCTCCGTCTAGACACAAAGAACACACACACACACACACACACACACACACACACACACACACACACACACACACTGAACGTACAGAAAGTCATCAGTCTCATCGTGCACGTATGTAAATGCATGCGGCGTGAGACGTCTCAGGGTCAAGGTCACAGTCACTTTGGTTTTTTTGTGCACACGCTCGCTATCTGCATATCATCTGCATATCGGGCAGCTCGCAGCGTCGGCCCCTGTAGTCTGTCGCAGCCATATTGTCCTGTTAATTACTCTGCAGTCAAAGCCGGCCCTGCGTGTCCTCTGTCTCGCCGTCTGAATAAATCCACGCACAGCCTGTCTGCGCTATAAATAAATGCAGAGACGTCTGCTCGCTAAATGCTCACAGTTTGTCATGTGGGAACTTGGCAGAGACTGCATCTTGTTTTCTCATTAATTTGGTCTGAGGCCAAAAAGAAAAACCAACCAAACAAAAAAAAACCTTTGAAGCATCACAGGTCCAACACACCAAAATAGAAATGTACAAGTAAATATACATCTGTCTGTAATGGTGTTTTTGACTATGTGTTACTTCATTATAAAATCATACCAATCAATCACAAATATTTTGCTTATCAGTGTATGCTTTAGATAATCCAGATTTATTTTTGAGATGTATTCAAAAAAAGGTTTTTTTTTTGAGCCATGTTTTCCTTGACCTATGACTAAACTGCTCCAAAAAATATTTTCAGCAAGTCTCAAAGAAATCCATCTAGCTGTTTTTGAGTTTTCTTGTCCACATACATATATTGATTTATTTCCATATTGATAAGTGATTAAAAATAAAATAAAATGACAGTTTTGCTCTTTCTTCTTGTATCTTCCCTTTATTATTATTATCATTATCATTATTATTATTGTTATTATTATTATTATTATTATTAAATAATATAATCATAATATAATTAATAATATAATTATAATAAAATATAATAAAACTATAATAAAACAACAATAAAATTATTATTATTATTATTATTATTAATAATAATAATAATAATAATAATAATAATAATTTTTCATCATTTTGTTAAAAGAACACCATTAATCCTTAAGTAATTACTTTCACAATCCAGCCTACAGATGAGGGTAAATCATTATCTCAGTTTAATTAAATTTCAGTTTATTTCATTTTATATAGCACCAGCCTTAAGGTGGCAGTTTGTTATGACCGCCTCTGTGGAGGTTGCAGAACCTTTTTTTTTATTTTTTTTTTTGCAGATTTAAGCGGAGCGGTGCAGCAGATCCTAAATGACACCCGGTGCATGTCGTTCACATTGCAGATTCAAATATACACATATAGGATTGCAAATGATGAATGTTAATGTTTTCTTTTGCATATGAAGCCAAAGTTGCTTTGCATCTGCTGGAGAGGCGGGGGTGAGGCAATCCTGCAAAGCATCGTGGATGTGTGGGGTAGGGTGGGGGGTGGGTGGACAAAGGTCGAGGGTCGTGTCAGGAGAAAGAGAGGAGCAGGTGAAAGGTTCATTGTCGTAGCAGAGGGGGTTGGAATGAATGTTGCGGACTGTTTTTGTGTTATTCAACAGTATTTTGAGCCCGCGGTCTCTTCGTGGGTAAAGCGGACCTCGTTAAAATCCTGCTGCTGACACAATGCCATCATCATCATGACCATTATCGATTTATTGAGCAGTGACTCAGTTCAAAGAATCGGATGTTTTGCTGATGATGTGATGCAGTTTACTTCAATAAATACTTCTATGAAAGTCCTATAAGAGATTTTTTTACTACAAACAGAAACTGATACTTTTCAATTATTTTTAATCTCTTCATCATATTTATGATTATTGATTAGTTTTAGGAAATTTGCACAAAATGTGAATCAGTTCATCACATCTTCTTAATACAAAGATATGCAGTAAGTCCATTTATCTCGTATTTAACTTGTTTCAATATAAACTACAGTTTAAACGTGTTTATCATTACTGTAAAGTATAGAAACACACTTAAAAGACAGTTGATATATATTTTGAGAGCGGTTTATCCAGGACAGTTTAAAACCAGTTGCAAAACCTGGATACATATTTTAGCCAAATTAAAGCCAGATTATGCCTTTTTAACATATTGACTTTATAGCCATTTTTATCACAATAAATAAATCATACAAAATAAGATAATATCTGGTTTAAACCACTTCAAAACATGTTGAAGCTGAATTTAAAATCAGTTTAATTCAGTTTGTCTTTGATGTAAAACAGTTTAAAAACAGATTATCTCCACTTTGTCACATTTCCTGCTGTTTTAACTATAAAAATAATAGCTGATGAAAGCAGTTTTTGTTTTTTTTGCAGCTATAGTTTAGACAATAAAAGACATTTAGATGCAGACAATACGCACCACCCCGCACGTACACGACAGCCACATGACCGTGAGCTTGACCCCGAGACACTCCGACTGGGCGGCCGATGCGTCTGTGGCGCACAGGAAACAGCTGAGACCACATCGTTTACATCCACTAACGCACACACAGGGGCGCCACTGAGGCCCTGCCTTCTTGTTTACATGTCTAATAATTATCAGGACACACTTTTTCTTATCGTTTGCTCCCTTTAGGGGAAGGCCGGGGGTTCTGTCCTGCATTTTCAGTCATTCCAGACATTATTCTTGTGATTTCAGAGACTTGTACGCTCCTGATTTTGAATATTTTATATGCACTCATCATTTTGGTAACAATTCTAGGGGAGGTTGCACAAAAGTATTTAACAGTATCTACAAATAAACAAAATACCAATATGATAGCTGGGGACAGACATAGCTTCAGGTGAAGAAGGGCGGGGGGATGCAACATCCTGCCAGATCAGCCACTGGCTGTGATTAGTTGTGGCTTTCATCTTTCTAAACTTACAGTGAAATATAAACTCACGGGGTCAACAGTGCAGGAAAATAAATCTTATCAAACAGCAATATTTACAAAATAGAAAGTGTTTACATTTCATAATGAAAAAAGAAAAAAAGGCACAGTAGACATTGTTTTGTCTGCAGTGCTACACGTTAGTACATTTCCAGACAGTGAATGATGGTGATGTCATCTGTTCCATATCTGTAGACACACGGCGAGGACCAGAGACAAAATCAGATGTCTGCTCTGTCCGGATCATGTCTTATCTGTTTCACTGTTCAGTGCGTCATCAAAATACCAACATCCAGCATTCCCCGGTCCACGAGTCCACCTGTCTGTCCATCTCCATCTCTCACTTAAAGCAAATGCAGACAATGAGACGAGAGAAAAATTGGTATCACTTGAATGGTCTTTACTTGTGCTTCAGGCCCGTTCACACGCTGACAGTTAGCCTGGCGTATTCTGACGGAAAGTGAAAAGCTGGTTATGTCGACCCGTGCAGAGCCCGTGCAGGAGCAACTGGGCAACGCTGATTTTCGCTGTGGTTCCAGGAAAAAAATTTTCAACATGCTTATAATCTCCGACCTTCATGCTAAAATTCCGGTAAGAGATGAGCTCCTCTACCACTACATCACCTCCGCTAGTAAGCCGTTACTGCTGGCACACAGAGCCTCCTCTGGATCGCTCGGGCATGAAGAAATATAGAAACATGTCAAAATATGAAAGAATACGTAGAACCTCTCTTGATGACGCACCAGTAGTAAGTGATGCAATCGCAGTTACACTCAACAAAAATATAAACGCAACACTTTTGGTTTTGCTCCCATTTTGAATGAGATGAACTCAAAGATCTAAAACTTTTTCCACATACACAATATCACCATTTCCCTCAAATATTGTTCACAAACCAGTCTAAATCTGTGATAGTGAGCACTTCTCCTTTGCTGAGATAATCCATCCCACCTCACAGGTGTGCCATATCAAGATGCTGATTAGACACCATGATTAGTGCACAGGTGTGCCTTAGACTGCCCACAATAAAAGGCCACTCTGAAAGGTGCAGTTTTATCACACAGCACAATGCCACAGATGTTGCAAGATTTGAGGGAGTGTGCAATTGGCATGCTGACAGCAGGAATGTCAACCAGAGCTGTTGCTCGTGTATTGAATGTTCATTTCTCTACCATAAGCCATCTCAAACACTGACTCGGTGATCAGCTTTGCCAATTGTGCTGCACAGTGTGATACCAAAGCGCCCGCTGTCCGGCGGTAAAAGTTGAACTGTGTCCTATAGTAAGTCAGTGAACCGTTGCCAAACAATGCAAGTGATGCTTCTCATCTTAGTCTCTTTTTGTAACCACTCATTTGACACAAAGTCATTCCAGCAGTACCCAATAATGCCCTGAAGAGACCTCGGACTAAAGACATCCAGTCGTCAACTTAGGTCACTGGTTAAAGTACGAGGTCTGTCAATAAAGTATAGGTCCTTTTTATTTTTTTCAAAAACTATATGGATTTCATTCATATGTTTTTACGTCAGACATGCTTGAACCCTCGTGTGCATGCGTGAGTTTTTCCACGCCTGTCGGTGACGTCATTCGCCTGTGAGCACTCCTTGTGGGAGGAGTCGTCCAGCCCCTCGTCGGAATTCCTTTGTCTGAGAAGTTGCTGAGAGACTGGCGCTTTGTTTGATCAAAATTTTTTCTAAACCTGTGAGACACATCAAAGTGGACACAGTTCGAAAAATTAAGCTGGTTTTCGGTGAAAATTTTAACGGCTAATGAGAGATTTTGAGGTGATACTGTCGCTTTAAGGACTTCCCACGGAGCGAGACGTTGTGCAGCGCTCTCAGGCGCCGTCGTCAGCCTGTTTCAAGCTGAAAACCTCCACATTTCAGCCTCTATTGATCCAGGACGTTGTGAGAGAACAGAGAAGTTTCAGAAGAAGTCGGTTTCAGCATTTTGTCCGGATATTCCACTGTTAAAGGAGATTTTTTTAATGAAAGACGTGCGGACGGATTGCAGCGTCGGCTCGCAGCCGCCGCGACGCTCCGCCACAGGAAAAACACCTCCGTTGGAAGCCTTAAGGACAAGTTGGTACATGTCCAGCTGTTAAACAATTTCTCATATACTCACTCCACTGAACGCCATCAAAAGCAGCCTGGATTTTACAAATGTTATCAACACGGAGGTGTTTTTCCTGTGCCGCCGCACCACGCCGGCTGCGTCCCGATGCGCGGACCCGTCCGCACGTCTTTCATTAAAGTGCGCACCGGAGGGGACGTGCCTCTGAGCGTGCGTAATGAATTGGGAGCGCTCCTGGAAAGCTCATGTATTTAGGCTACACCGTTGTAAGAGACTGACTGAGTAAGAGTAAAGAGTGATGACAGTATTTTTTTAATTATTATTTGAACATATAGACCCTCGGTCAAGTGATCTCCTGCATACCACAAAACCAAACCAACAACTGATCTGAGAAACGACACGAGACAGTAGATTAACCCCACATACAGCCCTCCATCACAAGCGCAAACACAGCGCAATTGGGCATGTGCGCCACTCCATGGCACAGAGCCCAACTACGCATGCAGTCTCAAAGTTCTTCTGAAAAACTGGAGCGATCTGAATTCGGTTGGATGATTATGGGTGTGTGTGTGTGTGTGTAGACAATTCACCTCATTCACAACATGACAGAACTTAACGATGCGCTGTTACGTGCAATAGCGCGCAACAACATGGAACACTATTGTTGACCGTGCATAATGGTTCCTGATAATTCTCCAGCAACACGTGCCATTAATCGTAACATGTGGTAACAGGTTGCAGCAGTTCCTGAGGACACCTGATGCCTCTGCCCAAAATCATCACATTCATGATCAGCGGCCAAGAATGTGTACTTCGTGGCATTCGTGACTTGTCGTTATGTGTAAACGCAGCATTAACACCCTCCCCAAGTGAGTCGTGCTGCATGATCTGCCTTTTGCTTGGTGGACTTGACGAATCCCAGGAACTCCAGCTCTGTCACTGCTTGAATAAATCGAGCATGCTTTAGTTCATCCACCTTGCCATAATCGCTGGACTCAGGATCCTTGCCCTCTGCCGCACTGCAGTATTTCTTTTTCTTTCTTTTTTTATTTTTATTTTTTGATAACTCTCACATCCAAGGGGGCAGGGTTGATGAAGTGAGGGGGCATCGCCCCCAAACGCCCCCTCCTGGCGCCGGGTCTGGTCTGAAGCCCAACGCTTAACCACTAGACCATCATCAGGATCCAATAGACTTGGACCCTTGTTCACCTATAAAGCTTG
Organism: Thalassophryne amazonica; assembly: GCF_902500255.1. Classification (NCBI taxonomy): domain Eukaryota; kingdom Metazoa; phylum Chordata; class Actinopteri; order Batrachoidiformes; family Batrachoididae; genus Thalassophryne; species Thalassophryne amazonica. The sequence continues at coordinate 30,580,536 of NC_047105.1, read as the reverse complement.
TAGGTGAACAATTTGTTTAAAAATACATACATACATACATGCTAACATAATTACGCACATGATAATGTTAGTGCATTAGCGATGCAAAAGTAATGCTAACAGGCCCATGTAGCACGAAACCTCACTAAAGGCTATAGTTAGCATTGATACTTTCTAGCGTCACACAGCATTATGCTTATGGCCTATTAGCTCACATTAAAGCTCACTAACATCACATAACGCAATGCAAACGGGATAGAATTACAATGAACGTCTGCTAGTGTGATGGAGTCCAGCAGGAGTCGCTGTACACGCGGTAGTCAATAGGCCTCTCTCCACTGACAGCCAAAGGATACTCTGGCCACTCAGGCCAGACCCCGGGTTTTAGTCGACTGGTCAGATCGTCCACCTCCCATGCCGGAAATCATGAGAGGAGCGAGTGGGAGGAGTCAAATGTACAACACAATGCAGACGAGAGCGACTACAGCTGCTACACTAGCATCACATAATGTAATGTTAATGCATTAACATTAGCATTACATTATGTGATGCTAATGTTAATGTATTAGCATTAGCTCATGCTAATATTAGCGCCTGCAAAATGTATTAACATTAGCATGAGCTGCCACCATTGTGAGCAATGGGATTTATAATGTAGGTAAACATCCATCCATCCATCCATCCATTTTTTTCCACTTTATCAGCAGCTCAAGCAAAGCCGCCCAGACCTCCTGATCCACATACACCTCCCCCAGCTCCTCCGGGGGAACCCCAAGGCATTCCCAAGCCAGCCGAGAGATGTAATCCCTCCAGCGTGTCCTGGGTCTTCCCCAGGGCTTCCTCCCAGTGGGACGTGCCCGGAACACCTCTCCAGCGAGGCGTCCAGGGGGCATCTGGAAAAGATGCCCGAGCCACCTCAACTGACTCCTTTCGACGTGGAGGAGCAGCGGCTCGACTCCGAGCTCCTCCCGAGTGACCGAGCTCCTCACCCTATCTCTAAGGTAGCGCCCAGCCACCCTGCGGAGGAAACTCATCTCGGCCGCTTGTACTCGTGATCTCGTTCTTTCGGTCATGAGCCAAATCTCATGACCATAGGTGAGGATCGGAACGTAGATCGATCGGTAAATTGAGAGCTTTGTCCCCCTACTCAGCTCTCTCTTCACCACAACGGTCCGATACAGCGACCGCATCACTGCAGATGCTGCACCGATCCGTCTATCCATCTCACCCTCCATCCATCCCTCACTTGTGAACAAGACCCCGAGATACTTAAACTCCTCCACTTGAGGCAAGGACACTCCACCGATCTGAAGAGGGCAAAGCACCTTTTTCCGGTCGAGAACCATGGCCTCGGATTTGGAGGTGCTGATTTTCATCCCAGACGCGTCACACTCGGCTGCAAACCACCCCAGTACACGCTGAAGGTCCTGATTTGACGAAGCCAACAGAACCACATCATCCGCAAACAGCAGAGACGAGATTCTTTGGTTCCCAAACCAGACCCCCTCTACACCCTGGCTGTGCCTAGAAATTCTGTCCATAAAAATAATGAACAGAACCGGTGACAAAGGGCAGCCCTGGCGGAGGCCAACGTGCACTGGAAACGGGTTTGACTTACTACCAGCAATACGAACCAAGCTCCTGCTGCGGTCGTACAGGGACCGGATAGCCCTTAGCAAAGGACCCCGGACCCCGTACTCCCGGAGCACTCCCCACAGGGCGCCCCGGGGGACACGGTCGAACGCCTTCTCCAGATCCACAAAACACATGTGGACTGGTTGGGCGAACTCCCATGAACCCTCGAGCACCCGATGGAGCGTGTAGAGCTGGTCCAGTGTGCCGCGACCAGGACGAAAACCACACTGCTCCTCCTGAATCAGAGGTTTGACCATCGGTCGAATTCTCCTCTCCAGTACTCTGGAATAGACCTTACCGGGGAGGCTGAGGAGTGTGATCCCCCTATAGTTGGAACACACCCTCCGGTCCCCCTTCTTAAACAGAGGGACCACCACCCCGGTCTGCCAATCCAGAGGCACTGTCCCCGATTGCCACGCGATGTTGCAGAGGCGTGTCAGCCAAGACAGCCCCACAACATCCAGAGACTTAAGGTACTCAGGACGGATTTCATCCACCCCAGGGGCCTTGCCACCGAGTAGCTTTCTAACCACCTCGGTGACTTCAGCCTGGGTAATGGATGAGTCCGCCTCTGAGCCCCCAGTCTCTGCTTCCTCTTCGGAAGACGTGACAATGTAGGTAAACAACATAGAGTTAAAATTTTGATTAGAAAAACCTTACTGAACATCTTCAGGTAATTTTACATGTTGAAAAAATGGCTGTTTGACTTTGTGTGGTTTTTGAGTTTCTCGGTGGACAGACTGACTAACTAGCTAATAACAAACACACAGATTTGGGCCTTAGAAAATTATGGTATACATTCCTTGAAAGACTGAACTTCTGTCCACTCTTAATGATAATAGGAGGATAAGTATCTTTTCATGCTTTGTGGCTCCTGTATTATTTGTGATGCTCCCCAGAGATTGTGGTTACATGGATTGAGTAGTGTTCAACACCACCGCTGGACACGGCTAGCTAGCGTGATAGTCTGTTGTGGACATTGTATAATTCACCTTATAAAAATTTTGCCAAAGTTGAACTCAAGTAAAAATACCCAAGTGAATCCATATTTCAAGACAAACTATGCTGAACTGAATTTTGGTTTGAAAAATCCTTTGGCAAAATGTTAGCATGGCTACCCGTTAGTGATTTTCAAGCTGTAATCACAGAACATAAGGTTCGAACACATCTTAAAAGAACTGAAGACGTTGGGTCCCAGACTTTAAGCTGCTTTGAACTGTGAGCCAATTTGTTTTTTAAAAATGCTTCACGTTGCACCTGAGCTGACACATTCTTGGCTGCTTGCACCGTTTCCAACAACCTCACACACCTCATTTAGTGCAGGCGGCCCGCCGTGCCAGCTGGCGTACAAACATGTATATGAGGCCAGTATCGCTCTCTGCCTGGGAGGCACCGAGCCAGTTTCCCAGCTTGTTTGCTATCAATCCATCCATTAAGCCTCCATTACAAAACTAAAGACCTGCTCATGGTAAACAGTGCTGACATCGACACCGCTAAGAAACCTGACAGCGTGAGCGACTGTCCACTGCATGGTGTGAAAACCTGCTTTTCTTAGACCACATTTCATTCAGAGACTGAGTACTACGCTTGGTTTCTCATCATGTGTTAACTTTGTATAAAAGTCTAATTCAGCGAGCATTGATTTTGGATTCGGAAGTGAAGTGGTTTGTTCTGGGTTTTCTAACGTGTTCACATCCCTCAAATGTTGGATAAGGGTGCCTGCTGAATGCATAAGTGTGAAATACTCAGCTGGAACAACAAAAATAAAAAACAAAAATGGCAAAGAAATCTACAGCAATGACACAACGGGGTTGCAGGGCAGATGAAAACTGCATTATGCTATCAGTCATAGATGATTTAACGCTAAAATATTCTCCTTGTGGATGAACTGTGTAATTCTCCGGCTCCATGCAGAGACACTTGCGGCATACTTTGTGTGACATCACAAAGTGAAATGTCGGACACCTTAAAGTAACTGAAAACAAACGCGAGATTGTTATTCCCTTTTTAGTCAATAATTAAAAAAAAAACATAGATCATATAGGTTTTTTCACTGATCTAAAAGAAAAGGTATGAACAGATATGTTGTGTGTTGCTGTCCTCCCTTATCTGTGTCTATGTGTGTCTGTGTTCTCTCCTCCTCCATTTCTCGCTGTGCTTCAGTTGGAAGGCTTTGTCACGGTGGTGTTGTTTGGGTTTGGGTTTGAGGTTTGTTTTGTCTACAGCGCAGATTCTCTCCAGCACACACGCTGATGCACAAAGAAGAGGGCGAGTTGATTCATGTGAAGGCTCAACTGTTTTTCTGTGCTGATTTGAGTCTCTCATGAAGAAAAAAAGACCTCTCCGAAGCCAGATGTTATTACAGTTTCTGCCGAGCAGCAGGTGAGGCTCCCGTGTCCTTCTCCTCGCCACCAGCAGGAATTTTCCACCTTGTTTTTCCAGCTGCTCTTGAACTTGGCAGCCGCACAGCCTCTTTTGGCCGTTTACCACGTGAACTTCAAAGGATCTGCCTTGCTCAAGGGCAGCTGGGTGGCACTTGCCGAAGGAGAGGAGATATTAATCTGCCAAATGTTACAGTAGTTGTTTTGGAATTCCTGACAGTAAAATGTACTGCAGTCTAATGCTGAAATGACACAAAATGAATTCTCAGCAATCATCTGACAGTTTATCAAACACAGAGCCTTGATTATGGCTTCTGAAATATTAGAACTCCTACTTGAGCCCTGAGGCCTGTTGGTGCCGGTGTTCATCAACAGATTGAGGCCCGTTGGTGCCGGTGTTCATCTCCAGATTGAGGCCCATTGGTGCTGGTGTTCGTCTCCAGATTGAGGCCCGTTGATGCCGGTATTCATCTCCAGATTGAGGCCCATTGGTGCCGGTGTTCATCTCCAGATTGAGGCCCGTTGGTGCCGGTATTCATCTCCAGATTGAGGCCCGTTGGTGCCTGTGTTCATCTCCAGATTGAGGCCCGTTGGTGCCAGCGTTCATCTCCAGATTGAGGCCCATTGGTGCCAGTGTTCATCTCCAGACTGAGGCCCATTGGTGCCAGTGTTCATCTCCAGTTTGAGGCCCATTGGGACTGGTGTTCATCTCCGGATTGAGGCCCGTTGGTGCCAGTGTTTATCTCTAGATTGAGGCCTGTTGGTGCCAGTGTTCATCTCTGGATTGAGGCCTGTTGGCACCGGTGCTTATCGCCGGATTCCGTAGCGTGAAGCCGATGAGCGTCTTCCACTCCCCCTGAACGGAACGCCAGTCTACCACAGGTTACATCTCAAGCCAAGGCTGGTTCACATCTGCAGCCATGTGGACTGGGACAATGCAGACAGGGTGTATTGTCCAAGAACAAGGACAGGTAGCACAATGTGTAATTGTGCCCAGGTCAGCATATTGGTAGCACAAGTCCGATCCCACAGAGCTACGTGCTCGACAGGTATCAACC